>NW_027458736.1:0-18358 GCF_050624435.1 Tenrec ecaudatus
CTTCCTTTCATTTGCATCTGGACAAAAGGATTTCACACCAACCAACCTAATCTTCTGTTAGGTCACATCATTGGCAATTATTAGGCCTCACATGCCAATTTGACATGAAATATACAAGAGCTGGCTTACGGTCAACCCTCAGTACAACCAGGGTTCCTATATAATCATCCAAATTGGGATGAAATAGTATCTTACTGTGATTTGACTTGCATTTTCAAAATTCATGATGTGAACATCTTTTCATGTGATTATTAGCTACACACATCCTCTTTGGAGAACTGTTTATACTTTTGCCCATACGAAATTGATTACCTGAAATGTAATAAAAATTAGAAATAAAAATTTATTTACCTATTTTATTTTTTAAAGGATATTTCATTGCATTTTCAGTGAAGGCTTAGATGCAGTTTAGATTCTCTTTCCATAATGTCTACACAAGTTGTCAATTGACATTAGTTACATTCTTCACAATGCAATAGCATTCATTTCTGTTCAGGTTGTCCCATTTTCATTAATCTACTTTCCATTTCCCCATGTCTTCTCATCTTTTCTAAACAATAATTATTGACCATTTGACCTTATATAAGTGATTTTTTAAAGAAGCCTAGTACATACAAATGATTTCCTTTTTTTTTTTGTTTATTTGAGCCAAGCTATTACTTAGGTTAAAGTGGGTTGATTTTACTTGACAATTTAAAATTATCTTAGTGTAGTAGTCTCAACTGACTTTTAAGTATGGATTTTTAATGAAGCTTTTGATATTTTACTGAAGCAAAAAATGCGAAAATCTTCACCAATTTGAGTGTAATCTTTGGGCAGGGTCTGTGCTGATCTTTTTTGTACCATTCTGATTTTACTATATGTGTTTCTAAAACTGGTTATATGTGGATTTTTAAAAAGGAATTTGCCATTGTGTTTCATAAATTTTTTTTCTATTTTATCAGTATCCAACTATGTGAAATTAATGAGAACAGTTGGTAAGTGGGCAGAATAGGACTGTGGTGTGTGTACACTCATAATCTTTTTTTTAAATCATTATATTGGGGACTCTTACAGCTCTTGTCATAATGCATAGATATATTATGTCAAGAACATTTGTACATATGTTGCCATCATCATTTTCAAAACATTTTCTTTTCACTCGTAATCAGACGTCCTGCTTTTGGCGGGACAGTCCCGATTTTTAACAATTGTTTCCGCATCCCGCGGCATTTTTAATAAGTCCTGATTTTGGAAAAGAATGCACAAGCTAGGTTATATGGTTTTCAGCTGCCATGTGGCTATTTCACCAGGATATGAGTTTTATCAATGGTGTCCCGCTGGTGTCCCGCTTTACCAATGTTAAAATCTGGTCACCTACACCAAGTGCTGTCTTCCTTCATCCACTTTTATGTTGTCTGTCCCCCTTGGAGTGGGTTATATGTTGATCATAGTGATTGGTTCCATATTTCTCCTCCCAACTTCCCCTTCCTTTTCAGGTGTCACTGCTCTCATTATTGGTCCTAAGAGGGTTATCTGTCCCAGATTCCCTGTGTTGTGAGCTCTTATCCGTAGCAGTGTACATGCTCTGGTTTAGCCGACTTGTAAGGTAGAATTGGGGTCATGATAGTGAGGGGGAAGGAAGCATTAAAGAACTAGAGGAAAATTGTATGTTTCATCAATGCCATACTGCATTATGACTGGCTCGTCTCTTCCTTGTGACCCTTCTGAGAGGGGATGTCCAATTGTCTACAGATGGGTTTTTGGTCTCCACTCTGCACACCGCCTCATTCATATTGATATAATTTTTTGTTCTGGGTCTTCGATGCCTGATCCCTGATCCCATCGACACCTCATGATCACAGAGATGGGTGTACTTTTTATATGTAGGTTTTGTTGCTTCTCAATTAGGTGTCCACTTATCTTCAAGCCTTTAAGACCCCAGATGCTTTATCTTTTGATAGTCAGACACCATCAGCTTTCTTCACCACATTTGCTTATGCACCCATTGTGTCTTTAGCCATCTTGTTGGGAAGGTGAGCATTACAAAGTGTTCTTGCATTGAGGGAGTACTTGTGTAGAGGCCCAATATCCATCTACTACCTTAATACTTAACATTTAAATATATATACATAGATCTATTTCCCTATCATTGTATATAAATATATTTACATATATACATGCCTCTATTTAGACCTTTAGAAATATCCTTTGACTCCTAGTTTTTTCCTCTATTTCCTTTTACTTTTCTCTCATCCCACTATCATGTTTCAGGTTTCAGGTTTCAGGTTTCAGGTTTCAGTAATTCCTCTCAGCTACATTGCTCTTGATCAAGCCCCACCAGGCATCCTACATCCTCCTCCCTGTGTATTTTACATCACTTGTTCCTTTGTCCTTAGGATTGTTGACACACCCCTTCCTTTTTCCACCTCCCCCTCTTCTATGTCCCCTCTCCTGAAACAGTTGTTCCTGTTCATTTCACCACCAGATTGTTTATTCTGCCTATCTTATCCGTCTAGACAGACATGCAAAAACAACAATAAGCACAAAACCAAAATAAAACAAACAGCAAAAAGCAAAACAAAACAAAACAAAAAACCCTCAAGCAAACAAACAACAAAAAAGAAAACCCTATAAATAGTTCCAGGTCTGATTTGTTGTTTTTTATGAGGGTTTTCCGGTTGAGTTTTGATGGGGTGCCATGCTCTGGCCCCAAAGTCTATTTCTGGTATTCCCCGGGGACTTAAATGCTTTGCTCCCCTTACTGCTCTGCAGGCCCTTCATGTTTCTCCCTGGTGTGGTGGGGTCAGATTGGGCTCACTTCCTGCATTGTGTCTCCAGTCTTGTGCCCCTTAGCGCTCGGGGTCAGTGAGGGATATTGTGTCTCATAGTGGGGCTAGCCCTATGGTTCTCTCTGTACATTGACTGTTCAGAGCAGGAATATCATCTTTGTGGTTTGGTGGGCCAGAATATGTTCCATTTTCCTTCCTTCTTTGCTTGCTCCTGTGTGCTCTGCTCAGACATGCCCCTCTCCCTGAACCGTAGCTTCAGTGCTAAACTAATTTTTCTTTCTGTTTTTTTTCTTTCTTTCCGTTTTTTTTTGCTTCATATAAGTAAAGACTGATTGTTTTCTTCGAAATAGCTTTTCACCAGTTGTTAAGATCCCAGACTCTATTCAATAAACTAAGCTAATTGTTATGTCGATTAACCAAAGCATTTGAACCTGTTTTTAAACTTAGAAAACCAATCTCGAGAGGTATAATGCAAATATATGCATACACATATTCACACACATTCTGGCATATGAATATACACAAGTAACCCTGGGGGAGTAGAGGGTTAAATATTGGGCTGCTAACAACAAAATCAACACTTCAAATCCACTAGCCACTTCATAAGAGAAAGATGAAACTTTCTACTTCTCTAAAGATTTATAGCATTAGAAAACCTATGAAATGTTTATAAAAGTATATATATATCTTCTGGTTGTTGTTACTGTTGCCAAATTATATGTGCTACAGTGATTGCCAAAAGATCCTTTTTTCTTATGTACATCTTGGTAAAATTGTTTACTTTTGTTAAGTTGTGCGCATATCACATTCACTTGGTGTTGTTACCATCACCAAACACACCAGTATGTATAATCTAAAGAGAAACTCATTTCTCCAATCTGCCCCAATCCCTAGAAGTCACTAATAAATATTAGTTTTTATGTTTATCTTTTCATGTTATTTCTTAAAAGTGAAAATGTATAATACTTCCTTTTGGTGATTGACTTATTTTGCTCCACACAAGATTCATCCATGTTGCAAGATGTTTTAGAAGGATATTTTTCTTTATCTCTGAGTAGCGTTTTATTGATATATGTACTACACATTATTTATCCATTCATCTAATGATGGACACTTAGATAATTTTTATATTTTTGCTGATATGAATAGTATGGCAATAAACATAGGTGTGTATATGCATGTGTTTTTCTCACTCCAATATACCTATAAAAAAAAAACTCACTCCATTGTATCAATTTTAACTCATAGTGAACCT
Source organism: Tenrec ecaudatus (assembly GCF_050624435.1). Taxonomy (NCBI): domain Eukaryota; kingdom Metazoa; phylum Chordata; class Mammalia; order Afrosoricida; family Tenrecidae; genus Tenrec; species Tenrec ecaudatus. The sequence goes on from NW_027458736.1 coordinate 4,027, forward strand.
GTAGGAGAGAGTAGAATTGCTCTCCTGACAGGGGAAGCCAGCCCCTAACACATCATTACTGGTCCAGTAGGTGCAATTGTACATCAATAATAAGTCAAGATTATAGCAAAGTTACAGAGAGCATGAGAGATAGAAGAGAAATATTGAAATAAATGGAGTCAGAAACAATTCATAGTAGCATGCTCACCTCAGCCCCCCTTGGTGGTCCACGTGGAGAGAGAGAGAGCTCTTTAATGCTTGCCCAGGGTTTTATATTCTCTGGAGACCTGCAAGCCCCCTAATTACAGGTAAGGACGTACGTCACAGGAAGGGGCTGTGCTATAGGTAATACAGTAATGAGAGGGGGTGGTCTAGGGAACTACACGCAATAGGAAGAGGAGGGATTGGGGGTATACATGTGACAAGATGGGCAGATCCTAGATTTAGGATGGCAACCTAACCTTGACCTGTTTTCTGGACCTTCATAGGAACCATAAACAGTAGGGTGTAAACCCCACCTACAGGAACCAAGCTAATGGTCCCAAGCTTCAGTGAGAAGTAATCTGTTGTCTCCAGCAGCAGGGAGCAGGCCCACCCCTGTGGTGTGGGGAGACAGCAGTCTGGCAGGGACTGCCTTCAGGGAAGATGTCTATAAGCATCTGACCTCCCCCCACACTCCCCAGGGTTTGTAAAGCACCAAATTTTTATGGGAGCAGAAAATTTCAGCTATGAAGTGCTGGTGAGTTCAAAATGCTGACCTTTGGTTAATACCTTACAATAAAACCAATTAAGTGGTTAGAGCTCCTGTATATACTGAGAAGTAGAATTTCTGGGTGGCATAGCAGGTTATGAGTAGGGTCAAAGAAAGATTAAGCTGTCTTCTCCCATAAATATTTACATTCCCCCAAACCTAAAGGGGCATGTCTACTCTGTGTTAATGGGTCACTATGAGTTAATTGAAGCCATGGCAGTGGGTTTGGTTGGGGGTGGAGGGTTATTTGTTTTTATTTTATGACAACATTTTCTCTAGTAGTTGGAGGAATTTCCAGACTGTTTGATAGATTTTGCATTCCCACAAACAGTCGGTGAGAATTCTAATTTTTCCAAATCCCTTCAAACCTTTGTTCTTTTCCATTTTAAAGTTTATTTTCATCCTAACTGTTCCTGGTGGGAGTGAAATGCTTATCCCTGGTTGCTTTTGATTTGCATTTATCTGATGGCTAATAACATTGATAATCTTTATATGTGTCTGTCAACTATTGAAATATCCTTTGTTGGAGTGTTTGCTCATGTACTTTATTAAGTTATTTATTATACCTTTTCCCAGTTTTAATTGGGTTGCATGTGTGTGTGGTGTTTGTGGTGGTTGTGGTTATTCCATCAATTAGCTTTAACCTGTGTCTTTACAATTAAACTGCACTTCTGTGGAAACATTTAGTTGGATCTTAGTTAGTAGCTTTGTATTATTTTGATTTTTATTCTAAACTAGGCATTTTAATAGTTATCAACACCAACTAGACATATTTACTCCATGGTTTTGTTGCACATAAATCTCTGGATTTTCTTAGGAATTAAAGATGCTGTCAGATAAGCCAAGAAATAATTTGTTTTCTCACCTACTGCACATCCCTGGTGGTATCGTGTATAAACAATGGACTGTGATTTGAAAGATCACCAACAGTGAAAGCACAAGCCACTCCTTGAGAGAAAGACCTGCGGCTTTCTACTCCAATGTGGTTACAGTCTCAGAAAATCACAGGGGCATTTCTATCCTGTTCAAAAGGGTTACCATGAGTCAACATTGACATGATGGCAGCAAGTTGAAGGGCTCTTTTTGTGTGTCATAATCATATGATACTAATTAATTGGAATCCAAGGAGTTGTTGATCATATGCGGGCCCTTCTCTCACTGGTTCTGAAGATTTGGGTCTTGGCAGATTCTTGACTCATTAAAGCAATGGTAGAACTTCCAAACAGGGATTTCATGTTCAAATGCTGTACCACTGAAGCTGTCTAGGACCAAGTATCCTCAGTTTTTCTGTGTGAAACAAACCCTTTAGGCTACTTGCACACAAAATGTGGAGCCTATACTGGCTTCCTCGGTTTCAAGTGATGGACACTGTAGCACACGTGTTCCCAGAGGCTCATACAGGATTAGGAACCTGGGAGAATCATGTTAAAAACAGTGTTTAGGAAGTCGATTCTCTTTCTGGGATATAGTATTTGGGAAACTGGATAATTGGAAAAATAGTGTTACTTCCAAACCTAGTTCGGTCATCTCAGACTTCAGAATAAAGATGATTAGCAAAATATATGTGCTTCATATGGACAACAGTGGGGAAAATTTAGCTAGACCCTACATTTGTTTCACAGCTGCAACTAAATACTCTACTGTTATTTTCTCTCATGAGAAGAATTTATCTACATGGCCACACAGAGAATTGACCCAAAAAGATAGCACCTTCTTTTCCTACTGTGCATTCTATTTTCATTAAGACTCCATATACCTCATTTCATGATTTTTCAATTGCCTTGACATTTCTCAGAGGCAGATCACATGGATTGCATTTTGTCTTCTCCCTTAGATAAAGGAGGAAACTAACATGTGGAGACTAACAAATTACCTTTTTCAAAATATAAAAACAAACTGTAATATCTCAACATGATTCAAGTGATATGAGGGAAAAGCCCAATATAACCTATTGCTTAGTTCAGTTACTGCATTCATCTCACTATCAAAACAATCACGTGTTCATAGAATAAAACTTTGGTGAACATGGGCTCATATTTTGAAATAAATTCACACATTTCTTAGAAAAGCATTCCCTCAGAGTTACTAGTGAAGAAACTTGTTTGAATAAATTAAATGCTAAGAAATCATCCCGAGTGAGGTCCAGGTAGGATGGCAGGGGCCAGACCAAGTCCAAGTATACATATGGCAGCCAACTAAAAAGGGGGCGGGGAGGGAGGAAAAGGGAAAGAAAAAAAAAGTGTGGTGGGGGAATAGGACACTGAGCCACCCAAAGGGAGGGTATTGTTTGTGCCTCCACAGGGACCGAGGGACCAGATAATAAGCCACTGCCAGATGAATGCAGTGTGCCAAGAAGGAGTGGGGAGCCAGTATAGGGGCCTGAGGGCTTGGCCCCATATCAGCTATGTGGAAAACTGTCCTTTCTGTCAGAAGAATTTACTTGAGAGGATGGCACTGAAGCTGCAGCTAGGAGAGAGGAGTATGTCTGATGAGACCAAATGGGAGCAAATGAAGGGGGAGGAAGAGAGTGGAGCACATCCTGGCCCATCAGGCCGGGAGGATGATATCCCCGCTCTGAACAGCCAGTGCACAGAGTGGACAATATGGTTGATCCCATTACGAAACAAGCTGTCCCTTGATGGCCCAGGGCCCTAAGGGGGACAACACTGGAGACTCACTGTTGGGTTGGCCCAGACTGACCCTGTGACACTGAGGCAAACCACTAAAACCATGTGGCAAACCAACTGTGGGAACAGCGCAGGGAGCCCCTGAGAGAGTACAAAGGACAGACCCTGGGGCCAGAGCATGGTACCCCATCGGACCTGACTGAAGGACACGCCTAGAGATAAAAAATCAGACCGTGATCTATTTACAGGTTTTTCTTTCTTTTAAATTTTTTTTCTTTTAATTAATTTATTTTTCTATGGGTAATTGGATTTCTTTTTTGTTTTCATCGCTGTGTTCATTGCCTGTCTTGCTATGGCTTGATTTTTGGTCTATATTATTATCTCTGCAGATCTATCTAGAAAAGGTAGGCTGGACGAATTGTCTGGAGGAGAAAACAATGGGATCAATGGTTCCAGGGGGACACGGGAGAGGGGGATGCGGGAGTAAGGAGGTGGTGCTGACCAACCCAGGGACAGGGGAGTAACAAGTGATCCAAAGTCAGTGGCAAGGAGGGTGTGAGAGGCCTGGTAGGGATCCAGAAAGGGCAATGTGACCGAAAGAAGTTACTGAAACCCAAATGAAGGCTGAGCATGATAAATGGGACAAGAGGAACATAAAAGGAAATAGAGGAAAGAACTAGGTGATAAAGGCTATTTATAGAGGTCTAAAGACTGGAATGTACATATGTAAATATATTTATATAAGAGTTCGGGGAAACAGATCAACATGCATATTCTTATAGGTTTAGTATTAAGGCAACAGATGGACATTGGGCCTCCACTCAAGCACTTACTCAATGCAAGAACACATTGTTCTATTAAATTGGCATTCCAGGATGCACACCTTCCTGACACGATTGTTGAAGAAAAATGTGTGCATGAACAAACGTGGTGAAGAAAGCTGATGGTGCACAGCTATCAAAAGATATAGCATCTGGGGTCTAAAGGCTTGAAGATAAACAAGAGGCCATCTAGCTGAGAAGCATCAAAGCCCACATGGAAGAAGCACACCAGCCTGTCTGACCACAGGTGTAGAAGTGACCAGTTATCAGACATCAAAGAGCTAAAAACCGTATCAGTGGGTGCCCACCTCCCTGATATGATCACTGAGGACAAACGTGTTCATAAGCAAATGTGGTGAAGAAAGCTGATGGTGCTCGGCTATCAAAAGATATAGTGTCTGGGGCCTTAAAGGCTTGAAGCTAAACAAGCAGTCATGTAGCCCAAAAGCAACAAAGCCCACTTGGAAGAAGAATACCACTCTGTGTAACCATGAACTGTCAAAGGGTTCAGGTATCAAGCATCAAAGAACAAAAAAATCATATCATTGTAAATGTGGGTGAGTGCAGAGTGGAGACTCAAAGCCCATCGGTAGGCAACTGGCCACCCCATTACTGAAGGGTTGTGTGGAGGAGATGAGCCAGTGAGGGTGCAGGGTAGCGAAGATGAAACATACAACTTTCCACTAGTTCTTAAATACTTCCTCCCCCCTACCCCACACTATCATGATCCCAATTCTACCTTACAAATCTGGCTAGACCAGAGGATGTGCATTGGTACAGATAGCAACTGGAAACACAGGGAATCCAAGACAGATGACTTCTTCAGGATAAGTGTTGAGAGTGGTGATGCCTGGAGGGTGCAGGGAAGTGGGGTAGAAAGGGGGAACTGACTACAAGAATCTACATATAGCCTCCTCCCTGGGGAATGGACAGCAGAGAAGAGGGCGGGGGTGGGGGGAGACATCGCACAGTGTAACATATAATAAAATAATAATAATTTATGAAGTATGAAGGGTTCATGAGGGAGGGTGGTGGGGAGGGAGGGGCTCAAGTAGAAGGCAAATGTTTTGAGAATGATGACGGCAACAAATGTACATATGTGCTTGACACAATGGATGTGTGTATGGATTGTGATAAGAATTGTATGAGCCCCCAAGAAAATGATTTAAAATAACCAAAATAAACCAACAACCCGGGTATTATAAATGGTCAAGAAAAGTTATTCACACTAAAATAAGGTTTTTTTAAAAACATTTTATTAGGGACTCATACAACTCTTATCATAATCCATGCATACATCAATTGTGTAAAGCACATCTGTACATTCTTTGCCCTCATCATTTTCAAAATATTTGCTCTCCACTTAAACCCTTTGCATAAAGTCCTTTATTCCCCTCCCTCCCCACTCCCCACTCCCTCATGAACCCTTGATAATTTATAAATTATTATTTTGTCATATCTTGCCCTATCCGGTGTCTCCCTTCACCCCTTTTCTGTTGTCCAACCCCCAGGGAGGAGGTCACATGTAGATCCTTGTAATCAGTTCCCTCTTTCGAACCCACTCACCCTCTACCCTCCCAGTATCGCCCCTCACACCCCTGGTCCTGAAGGTATCATATGCCCTGGATTCCCTGTGCCTCCAGCTCTTATCTGTACCAGTGTACATCCTCTGCTCTATCCAGAATAGCAAGGTAGAATTCAGATCATAGTAGTTGGGGGGGGTGAGGTGGGGAGAAAGCATTTAGGAACTGGAGGAAAGCTGTATTCTTCATCAGTGCTACATCACACCCTGACTGACTCATCTCCTCCCCTGGACCCTTCTGGGAGGGGATCTCCAGCGGCTGACAAATAGGCTTTGGGTCTACACTCTGCACTTCGCCATTCATTCACTATGGTAAGATTTTTTTTTTTTCTGATGATGCCTTATACCTGATCCTTTTGAGAGTTCGTGGTCGCACAGGCTGGTGTGCTTCTTCCATGTGGACTTTGTTGCTTCTGAGCTAGATGGCCGCTTATTTACCTTCAAGCCTTTAACACCCCAGACATTATCTCTTTTGATAGCTGGGCACGATAAGCTTTCTTTGCCACATTTGCTTATGCGCACATTTGTTCTCGGCGATCATATCATGGAGGTGTGCACCGAATGATATGATTTTTTTGTTCTTTGATGCCTGATAACTGATCCCTTCGGAACTATGTGATCATACAGGCTGGTGTGTTCTTCCATGTGGGCTTTGTTGCTTCTGAGCTAGATGGTCGCTTGTTTATCTTCAATCCTTTAAGACCCCAGATGCTATCTCTTTTGATAGCTGGGCACCATCAGCTTTCTTCATCACATTTGCTTGTTCACCCGCTTTGGCTTCAGCAGTTGTGTTGGGAGGGTGAGCATCATAGATTGCTAATTTAATAGAAGAAAGTATTCATGCATTGAGGGAATGCTTGAGTAGAGGCCCAAGGTCCTTCCGCCTCCTTAATGCTAAACCTATAAATATAGGCACATAGATCTATTTCCCCATCCTCATATATATATTTGCATATGTACATGTCTTTGTCTAGACCTCTATAAATGCCCTTTGCCTCCTAGATTTTTCCTCTATTTCCCTCGACTTTCTTCCTGTCCCACTATCATGCTCCATCCCCACCTGGGTTACAGTTATACCTCTTTGTTACCTTACCCTTGATCATTCCCTACCAGGTCTGCCACTCCCACCTCATCACCAATTTGGATCCATTGTTGTTCCCTTGTCCTGAGTTTGTTAGCACCACTTCCTTACCCCTCAACTCCCCCTATTCCATGTCCCCACGGAACTGTCGGTCCCGTTGTTTTTCTTCCAGATAGTTCATCCAGCCAATCTTATTAAGATAGACCTGTGGAGATAATAACATGCAGAAAAACAAGACAGAGGAAAACAAAGCAACAAGACAGAGGAAAACAAAACAACAACAACAAACCACTGAGAAAGAACAAAACAAAACACATCAAGAAAGAACAGCTTGTAGTTAGTTCAAGGATCGTTTATTGGTCTTTAGGAGTGTTTCCCAGTCCAGTCTGTTGGGGCACCACTTTCAGCATTTCCTGGGGATTTTGCTGCTCCATTCCCTTGCTGTTCTGCTGTACTGCCCCATTGCTTTGCCTCAGCGTGGTGGGATCAAGTCAGGCACAATTCCCACACTGTGTCTCCGGTGCTGTCCCCTGTAGGGCCATGGGTCAGTGTGGGGCATCATGTCTCATAGTGGGGCCAGCCATGTTGTGCTCTCTGTGGACTGGCTGCTCTAATCAGGGACATCATTCTCACGGCCTGGTGGGCCAGGATGTGCTTCACTCTCTCCTCCTCCCCCTTCTAAAATAAGTTTTATAGTTATCAGTGTTTGGAGGAAAAAGGAAAGAAGTGGAAATAGAAAGGAAAATATAGACTAGATGTTAGACAGATATTAACTGGTGAAGGGCAAGACAATATTCAACAAGAGCGAAATGGGAAAAATATGATAGAAACAGAGCAATGTATTGGGATGTTTGCAAGAGTTAAAGACAACAGGTCAAATATAATATATAATATACAAGGTTTCAATAGTGATAAATTCTAAATAGATGCCTGGATAGATGTGTAGATTCAATAGATATGAATGGAAGAGTGAGAGGATACCCACAAATATATACAAATTTAACAGAGGATATTTGTATATTTTATCTATTATTGCTACAAATGTACCCATGAATGTACAGAGCAAACAGGAGGCAAAGTTTTAAATACTCTAGATTTGCACTCTCTAATACAGTAGCCACCAGTTCCATATAAATAATTTAAATAAAATATGCTTAGAAATTTAGTTCTTGTATCATATTAGTTACATTTCAAATGCTAATAAGCTATGAGTATTTTATTCAGCAATACAACCTTCATCATAACTCCTTGAATGACTTCATAATTTTCCAAGAAAAACCGTTTGAAACAAGGCCAAGTGGTATGGACCCACTATTAAAGTTGTTTGATCTTAAATTCGAGTGTGAGGATATTAAAAATGCATCGTGAACACTTATCTGACAGTGAAGATGCTGTGGCTGAAAAGCCACAAGTTTGATGATTAAAATATAAATGACCCAAACTCTTCAACTTTGAAACGGAAAGACCCAAGCTCTTCTATCCCATTTCACGTTGTGGAATCCCTACGGAAGGGGCGCTTGGGTGACGGAGGGAAACTTCACTTGTTTTAAATGTTGAGGATTCTGCTTTTCTAGGCTGCAGTGGAACCACTTTAACAGGATTTTGACATGACTTTTCCCTTATAAAACGTGCTCAGCAAATAGCACAAAGTAAGTATAGTTTGGGAAAATTTTATGTTAACTATTGTGACATCTGCAAAGTTTTATAAGGCAACTAATTTAACAAATTCACTATTGTGAGGAGTTGAAAACATCAATGGGTGTTTTATGGCTAGCATGGTTGACAATTCAGATATGTAACTTTTTCTGTTATTATAACTACTTCTCTGCCAATTTGTCAAAACAGGGTGACCTGTGTGTTGCTGTAATGCTGGAAGCTGGGTCACTGGTATTTAATATACAAGCAAGGTCACCCAAAATTACAGGTTTCAGCGGAGCTTCAGAAAAAGAACATACTACAAAGGACTTGGTGCCCACTTCAGAGGAAGTAGTTACCGAAAACCTTATGTATAACATGGATACTTTGTAAAGTACTGAAGGCCTGGTGAATGGAGTCAGAACACTGCAGTGACAGTGCCAGAGGATGGACCCCTCAGGTCAGAAGGCACTAGAAATGTGTCTGAGGAGGAGCTGCTTTCTCAGTATAGAGTTAACAATGTTGATAAGAATGGAATAAAGTATGTAAGAATGGAACCCCAGTATCTTCATTTGCTAATGGGAACAACTCAAGGTGAGAAGACACAGCTGGACAAATCTACTAACACTTGGAATGTATGAACTATGAAGTAGGAAAATTGGAAGTAGTAAAAAATGACATAGAACACATAAGCATTGATATTCTAAGCAATAGTGAGCTGGCCAGTTTGAATATGAAAATCATATGACTTACTATGCCAGGAATGAAACAATCTAGGGGAATGGCATTTGATTTATTGTCAACAAGGACATTTCAAGGTCAAGCACAATGCTGACTGTGGTAGATATAATTTATCCATCTTCAAGGAAATCCAATCAACAATACTATTATTCAAAATTATGCTCTAACCACAAAAGCTAGTGATAAACAAATTGAAGAATTCTACCAACAACTTCAGTCTGGAATTGATCAAACCTGCATCAAGATGCATTGATAATTATTGGTGATTGGGATGCAAAAATTATAAACAAAGAGGAAGGAATAGTAGTTGGAAAATATGACCTTGGTGAGGAAACAAATTTGGATATCTCATGGTAGAATTTTGTAAGACTTATTACTTGTTCATAGATAATACCCTTTTCCAGTAACATAAGCAGCAACTATACACATACACTTCTCTAGATAGAATACACAGAAATAATATTTATTACTACTATGGGAAGAGATGATGGAAAAGATTAAGAAAATTGGTCCAAGTTCATAAGATACAACATACAACATTGAGTCTATCCAACCTGAATTTCAAGAACATCTCAAAAAAATATTTGCTTCATTGAACACTGGTGACAGAAGACCTGATGAGCTGTGGAATACATCAAGAACATTATACAAAATGAAAGCAAAAGATCATTAAAAAGACACGAATAAAAGTAAAGATAATCAAATATGTGAGTCAGAAGAGGGGATAGTAGTGGGCTTATGGACCTGAGTTGGACTGGGCTGGGATGCCTTTTTGATAAAAACTCTTTCTGATACCTTTAGGAGTGGCACTGGATTTGTATCTCTGTACTACCAAGACTAACATATATGGTACCATGGAGGTGATGTCCAGAGGAACAAATCATGAAGATCGAGAGTGGAGACTTGTCTGACATGTGCTGCAAGGTAGTCAGGTAGAGTTGGATTTCCCTTATCCTTTGTGGAACTAGTAGAGGTCAGATATGGCCACATGGTTAACTCAGTGTGTTAGTCTGGGTTGACTGGAGAAACAAATTCATAGACACTCTTATATGCATAAGAAAGAGTTTTAAATCAAAGAGTAATTTTACATTAAGAAAACACCCCAGCCCAGTCTAGATCAAGTCGTTAAGTCCAGTTTTAGCCCTATGTGCAATACATATCTATAAATTCCTCTTCCGACTCATGAAACACATGCAATGATGCAGAATGCAGGATGATCACAGGCCACTGAGTGGAAAATCTTGTGGATCCTGTGGCTGTGTAAGCATCTCTGTGCTGGTAAGGGTCTCCATGTGGCTTCTTCAGCACCAATGCTCTGGCTGCCATCATTCTGTCTCTATGTGGCTTGTCAGCAAGAATGCCTCACAGTGACTGAGCTGACAGAGAGAATGTCTCCCGCTTCCAAGGAGGAATATAGGTGTTTACAGAATTCTCAGGAGAAGGACATGTCCACACAGAGGCCTCATTGGCTATGACCTGATTGACAGGCTAGACTTCACTCCTTCACTCTTAATGCTCTCAAATGCACTCAGTTTGTTTCTGGAAAAGGCATGGAACGTGAAAAAATTGAACCTTAGGAGTTGTCTTTGGTTGTTCCTATCTGAAATGGAGCAAAGAAATGTAATGACTATTAAATTACAGTTCAGGAAAGGAAATGCTTCTTGGATTTGTCTGAGCTTAAAGCCTTCTCTTTAGTCAAAATAGGTGACAGAAGGTCTGGCCCTAGGTTGAAGCCTATGGCCACACTGCATATGAATGAATAGTCTATACAAGAAAGGATTGAATTTGAGTATTTTAAAGGAAATTGTGTTTAGGATCTGGCTATACTTCATTTATATTGATTTCTTTTACCTGATATTACTGATATAATATGTGATAGAAATGATTATTGGGAAGTAGGATTGGAGAGGATTTGTAATCCCACTGCCTTCAGTCATTATAATGGAATTTATAAAGAGGTTGTTAAAGGGACTTTAGGAATTTTTTTCAAGGAAAGGCTTTTTATTTGAAGCCTAATCTTAGGCAAGGTAAGTACTCACTGAGTGCTTTAAGTTGCAGGACATTTGCATTTGAAAAGACATGCCACTAAAACTGTTGGGAAATTGAAGGGGATAAAAGTGACTTTGGCTTTTTAAATTTTGAGCAAGCAGTTTGTGTCTAAGCCTGAAAAGTCTGGGCCCATGAGAGAACTCCGCCCACCCCCCCTTCTCCCCAAGGCTGAATTGTAAGGGGGGCTAAGGGTACCCTGAAATGCCTGCTAGTTGACTACCTGAATTCATTTTTGTTCAGTGGAAGTGGGGAAAACATAGCAACAGGGGTTGAATCTGGCCATTGACACATGTGGACCTAGTTCACAGAGCGTAGAAGAGAAGGGAGTAGGTTGGTCAGTCTGAATTAAAGATTTGCTTAAAAGTTGCGTCTATGGTTTTAACCTAGCCTAAGGGGATAGGTTTTTCAGAATTTGTGAAGGGGCCATCAAGTGGGTGATTCTAGCTTGCTATGGCAACCACTGAGGTAACTTGGATGGCTAAGACTGAGTTAACCAGACCCAACCTGATGAATATGTTTGGCCTTATGAACTGATGTACATTGTATACTTATTTGATGGGTTGCCTGCTCTGTATTTGACTTTGTTTATGGATGTAGACAAAAGGTCTCAAGTTGAATGAAGATTCTTCACATCCAAGAGCATGCTTGTCCCTCAGAACACTGGCTTGGTAGAAATGGGCAGTATGGAAATTGAGCACCCAAAATAGGGGGAGATAAAGACATGGAGTGGCTTGCTTACAAACTCATGGATGGAGGAAGATGTTGAAAGGATTATAGGATTAAAGTGTGAGTGTCCACACAATTGCAAATGTTAGACATAGAATAGTTTTGTTTTTCTAATTTATTGAATGAAGGTTTAAATGGGGCTGGTGTATTTTCAGTTGTACATTGTTAGTTGCATCATGTTAGGTGCAAGTACGATTTTATTATTGTCTCTGGTGATGCTGTAGGTTAAAGAGTTGTGTAAAGGTGTCAATTTATATCAAGACATAACTAGACATTCCTGGGTATGGGTAGGCACAGGGCCCAACCTATTAATTGGTTTGCAGCCTGAGGTAGTTAGTTTATTTTTCTAACATGGCCGATAAATACATGTGGGATTAATTGAAGGGTGGAGAGATAAATAACTTGGTGAGCCTCGCCTTTCTTGTCTCTTGCTCTTTTATCATGGGACCAGTGTGCAGCTGCCTTGCTTGTTCTGTGCCTCAATTTGCATGCTACACTACCTGTGGGACACCTAAACCATGGACTGGGTCACTGTAATTTGAGGTTCCTTCAAGACCTGCTTCGTCACACCACTGAATTCATATCTCTTGAGGTGGAAACTGTTGGACCCTGCCATCTGACTGACTGTTGATTACCTGCCTTGCTGTTTGCTGCCTGTGCCCGGATAGCCTGAATTACTCTACAGAGGACTACCCGGTGCCCTCAAGGACTGCCAGTGTCTCACAGGAGTGAGTTGCACTGAGCCATTTGTACTGCTTTATATTTCAATTAACTGTTTATTTCTTATGTTATACATCTATCTATCTGTGTGTGTGTGTGTGTATATATATATAAATTATCAGCATTCTGATTTTGTTTCTCTAGAGAACCCTGTCTAACACACAGCCTAATGATACCTATTTGGTTTCATAGCCTTTTTTGTAAGTGTGAGATACACTGGGAATTCCCTCTCTGTTCCTTCCCCTTTCTGCTTGCTGGAACTCTGCCTACCCTGGGGCAGCCTTCAGAACTCTGGGCATCTTGCCATGGTCTCACCTATCATGGAATCATTTTACTCTGCACCTGCTAGCCTGAGATCTTCCAGTTTTCCAGTTTACCTTTATGCATCATTGGTCTGCAGCTAAATGAGTCTGCACAAAGACTGGCATTAAATTTAAGGACTTTATATATACTTATTTGACATAAAACTAGTATACATATGTGTGTTAAGCCAGGTTGACTTAGAGAAAAAACATTTATTGATACTTACATATGTGTAAGAGAGAGCTTTATATCAAAGAGCAATTTTATATTAAGAAAACATCACAGCCCAGTCCAGATCAAGCCCATAAGTCCAATATTACAGCATATGTCCAATAATAGTCCATAAATTCCTCATCAGACTCATGGTGCACAAGTAGTGATGATGAATAGAGGAAGACTACAGGCCGGTGGATGAAAAATCTTGTGGATCCCATGGCGGTGGAAGCATCACAGAGCTGTCTCCACAGGTCTCCACTGCTCGTTTAGGTCTCAGCATTGCCTCACGTTGCTTGTCCACAGGAAGATGAAGGCAGAGAGAGTGTGTGACCCACCTCCAGGAAGAAAGAGAAGTTTTCAGAATCTTCATGAGAAGGCCATGCCCACAAGGAGGCACCATCAGACTGTGACCTAATTGACAGGGTAGACTCCACCCCTTAACTCTTAATATCCTCATGTTGACAGGAGATTATGTAACTACCACAATATGTGAGTGCCACTGTATATCTCTAGACAACCCAGCCCAACACAAGATGGATCAATAAGTCCTGGTCATATTATTGTGTAAACACTGGAAAGATTTATAGTTTTCAAACCCCAAACATGGGGTTTGCGTCAGAATCAACTCACTGGCAGCGAGTTTTTTAATGGGGTACATGGTTACATGAATTAAGGTGCAGATTCTTACTTAAAGGTAAATGATGCTATGAAACTTTATTTCTATATAATACATAAACTAAATGGTAAAATGATTTAATTTTACTGTTTTTTTCATCATTATCTCTAATATTTTCAAACCTATTTCCTTAATCTTATCATAGAGTTTCTTACTCTCTGGTGTGTTTTATTATGTGTAGATTCTGTCCCAACGCTACTCTTTTTAGGAATTTTTTTCAGGATGCCCACTAGCGACACCATTTAATAAAAGCACAAATGATGATTATATGGCTCTCTTGTGAAACATCACCTGGTCCTGTACCATTCTCACAATTGTTCTTATGTTTGAGCCTATTATTGCAGCCACTGTGTCAATTCATCTTATCAAGCAACTCCCTCTTTTTTCCAGTCCTCTATTTTACCAAGCATAGTGTCCTTTGCAGG
>NW_027458737.1:0-18324 GCF_050624435.1 Tenrec ecaudatus
AGGGGAGCCCTAGCCTAAAGCCTAGGGGTGCCCTAGCCTGAAGGCTAGGGGAGTCCTAGCCTGAGCCTAGGGGAGCCTAAAGCCTAGGGTGCCCTAGCCTGAAGGCTAGGGGAGCCCTAGCCTGAGCCTAGGGGAGCCTAAAGCCTAGGGGTGCCCTAGCCTGAAGGCTAGGGGAGGCCTAGCCTGAGCCTAGGGGAGCCTAGCCTAAAGCCTAGGGGTGCCCTAGCCTGAAGGCTAGGGGAGCCCTAGCCTGAGCCTAGGGGAGCCTAAAGCCTAGGTGTGCCCTAGCCTGAAGGCTAGGGGAGCCCTAGCCTGAGGCTAGGGGAGCCCTAGCCTAAAGCCTAGGGGTGCCCTAGCCTGAAGGCTTGGGGAGCCCTAGCCTGAGCCTAGGGGAGCCAAAAGCCTAGGGGTGCCCTAGCCTGAAGGCTAGGGAGCCCTAGCCTGAGCCTAGGGGAGCCCTAGCCTAAAGCCTAGGGGTGCCCTAGCCTGAAGGCTAGGGGAGCCCTAGCCTGAGCCTAGGGGAGCCTAAAGCCTAGGGGTGCCCTAGCCTGAAGGCTAGGGGAGCCCTAGCCTGAGCCTAGGGGAGCCCTAGCCTAAAGCCTAGGGGTGCCCTAGCCTGAAGGCTAGGGGAGCCCTAGCCTGAGCCTAGGGGAGCCTAAAGCCTAGGGGTGCCCTAGCCTGAAGGCTAGGGGAGCCCTAGCCTGAGCCTAGGGGAGCCCTAGCCTAAAGCCTAGGGGTGCCCTAGCCTGAAGGCTAGGGGAGCCCTAGCCTGAGCCTAGGGGAGCCTAAAGCCTAGGGGTGCCCTAGCCTGAAGGCTAGGGGAGCCCTAGCCTGAGCCTAGGGGAGCCCTAGCTAAAGCCTAGGGGTGCCCTAGCCTGAAGGCTAGGGCAGCCCTAGCCTGAGCCTAGGGAGCCTAAAGCCTAGGGGTGCCCTAGCCTGAAGGCTAGGGGAGCCCTAGCCTGAGCCTAGGGGAGCCCTAGCCTAAAGCCTAGGGGTGCCCTAGCCTGAAGGCTAGGGGAGCCCTAGCCTGAGCCTAGGGGAGCCTAAAGCCTAGGGGTGCCCTAGCCTGAAGGCTAGGGGAGCCCTAGCCTGAGCCTAGGGGAGCCCTAGCCTAAAGCCTAGGGGTGCCCTAGCCTGAAGGCTAGGCGAGCCCTAGCCTGAGCCTAGGGGAGCCTAAAGCCTAGGGGTGCCCTAGCCTGAAGGCTAGGGGAGCCCTAGCCTGAGCCTAGGGGAGCCCTAGCCTAAAGCCTAGGGGTGCCCTAGCCTGAAGGCTAGGGGAGCCCTAGCCTGAGCCTAGGGGAGCCTAAAGCCTAGGGGTGCCCTAGCCTGAAGGCTAGGGGAGCCCTAGCCTGAGCCTAGGGGAGCCCTAGCCTAAAGCCTAGGGGTGCCCTAGCCTGAAGGCTAGGGGAGCCCTAACCTGAGCCTAGGGGAGCCTAAAGCCTAGGGGTGCCCTAGCCTGAAGGCTAGGGGAGCCCTAGCCTGAGCCTAGGGGAGCCCTAGCCTAAAGCCTAGGGGTGCCCTAGCCTGAAGGCTAGGGGAGCCCTAGCCTGAGCCTAGGGGAGCCTAAAGCCTAGGGGTGCCCTAGCCTGAAGGCTAGGGTGAGCCCTAGCCTGAGCCTAGGGGAGCCCTAGCCTAAAGCCTAGGGGTGCCCTAGCCTGAAGGCTAGGGGAGCCCTAGCCTGAGCCTAGGGGAGCCTAAAGCCTAGGGGTGCCCTAGCCTGAAGGCTAGGGGAGCCCTAGCCTGAGCCTAGGGGAGCCCTAGCCTAAAGCCTAGGGGTGCCCTAGCCTGAAGGCTAGGGGAGCCCTAGCCTGAGCCTAGGGGAGCCTAAAGCCTAGGGGTGCCCTAGCCTGAAGGCTAGGGAGCCCTAGCCTGAGCCTAGGGGAGCCCTAGCCTAAAGCCTAGGGGTGCCCTAGCCTGAAGGCTAGGGGAGCCCTAGCCTGAGCCTAGGGGAGCCTAAAGCCTAGGGGTGCCCTAGCCTGAAGGCTAGGGGAGCCCTAGCCGGAGCCTAGGGGAGCCCTAGCCTAAAGCCTAGGGGTGCCCTAGCCTGAAGGCTAGGGGAGCCCTAGCCGGAGCCTAGGGGAGCCTGAAGCCTAGGGGTGCCCTAGCCTGAAGGTTAGGGGAGCCCTAGCCGGAGCCTAGGGGAGCCTGAAGCCTAGGGGTGCCCTAGCCTGAAGGCTAGGGGAGCCCTAGCCGGAGCCTAGGGGAGCCTGAAGCCTAGGGGTGCCCTAGCCTGAAGGCTAGGGGAGCCCTAGCCGGAGCCTAGGGGAGCCTGAAGCCTAGGGGTGCCCTAGCCTGAAGGCTAGGGGAGCCCTAGCCGGAGCCTAGGGGAGCCTGAAGCCTAGGGGTGCCCTAGCCTGAAGGCTAGGGGAGCCCTAGCCGGAGCCTAGGGGAGCCTGAAGCCTAGGGGTGCCCTAGCCTGAAGGCTAGGGGAGCCCTAGCCGGAGCCTAGGGGAGCCTGAAGCCTAGGGGTGCCCTAGCCTGAAGGCTAGGGGAGCCCTAGCCGGAGCCTAGGGGAGCCTGAAGCCTAGGGGTGCCCTAGCCTGAAGGCTAGGGGAGCCCTAGCCGGAGCCTAGGGGAGCCTGAAGCCTAGGGGTGCCCTAGCCTGAAGGCTAGGGGAGCCCTAGCCGGAGCCTAGGGGAGCCTGAAGCCTAGGGGTGCCCTAGCCTGAAGGCTAGGGGAGCCCTAGCCGGAGCCTAGGGGAGCCTGAAGCCTAGGGGTGCCCTAGCCTGAAGGCTAGGGGAGCCCTAGCCGGAGCCTAGGGGAGCCTGAAGCCTAGGGTGCCCTAGCCTGAAGGCTAGGGGAGCCCTAGCCGGAGCCTAGGGGAGCCTGAAGCCTAGGGGTGCCCTAGCCTGAAGGCTAGGGAGCCCTAGCCGGAGCCTAGGGAGCCTGAAGCCTAGGGGTGCCCTAGCCTGAAGGCTAGGGGAGCCCTAGCCGGAGCCTAGGGGAGCCTGAAGCCTAGGGTGCCCTAGCCTGAAGGCTAGGGGAGCCCTAGCGGAGCCTAGGGGAGCCTGAAGCCTAGGGGTGCCCTAGCCTGAAGGCTAGGGGAGCCCTAGCCGGAGCCTAGGGGAGCCTGAAGCCTAGGGGTGCCCTAGCCTGAAGGCTAGGGGAGCCTAGCCGGAGCCTAGGGGAGCCTGAAGCCTAGGGGTGCCCTAGCCTGAAGGCTAGGGGAGCCCTAGCCGGAGCCTAGGGGAGCCTGAAGCCTAGGGGTGCCCTAGCCTGAAGGCTAGGGGAGCCCTAGCCGGAGCCTAGGGGAGCCTGAAGCCTAGGGGTGCCCTAGCCTGAAGGCTAGGGGAGCCCTAGCCGGAGCCTAGGGGAGCCTGAAGCCTAGGGGTGCCCTAGCCTGAAGGCTAGGGGAGCCCTAGCCGGAGCCTAGGGGAGCCTGAAGCCTAGGGGTGCCCTAGCCTGAAGGCTAGGGGAGCCCTAGCCGGAGCCTAGGGGAGCCTGAAGCCTAGGGGTGCCCTAGCCTGAAGGCTAGGGGAGCCCTAGCCGGAGCCTAGGGGAGCCTGAAGCCTAGGGGTGCCCTAGCCTGAAGGCTAGGGGAGCCCTAGCCGGAGCCTAGGGGAGCCTGAAGCCTAGGGGTGCCCTAGCCTGAAGGCTAGGGGAGCCCTAGCCGGAGCCTAGGGGAGCCTGAAGCCTAGGGGTGCCCTAGCCTGAAGGCTAGGGGAGCCCTAGCCGGAGCCTAGGGGAGCCTGAAGCCTAGGGGTGCCCTAGCCTGAAGGCTAGGGGAGCCCTAGCCGGAGCCTAGGGGAGCCTGAAGGCTAGGGGAGCCCTAGCCTGAGCCTAGGGGAGTCTACAGCCTAGGGGTGCCCTAGCCTGAGCCTAGGGGAGCCTAAAGCCTAGGGGTGCCCTAGCCTGAGCCTAGGGGAGCCTAAAGCCTAGGGGTGCCCTAGCCTGAGCCTAGGGGAGCCTAAAGCCTAGGGGTGCCCTAGCCTGAAGGCTAGGGGAGCCCTAGCCTGAGCCTAGGGGAGCCTAAAGCCTAGGGGTGCCCTAGCCTGAAGGCTAGGGGAGCCCTAGCCTGAGCCTAGGGGAGCCTAAAGCCTAGGGGTGCCCTAGCCTGACGGCTAGGGGAGCCCTAGCCTGAGCCTAGGGGAGCCTAAAGCCTAGGGGTGCCCTAGCCTGAAGGCTAGGGGAGCCCTAGCCTGAGCCTAGGGGAGCCTAAAGCCTAGGGGTGCCCTAGCCTGAAGGCTAGGGGAGCCCTAGCCTGAGCCTAGGGGAGCCTAAAGCCTAGGGGTGCCCTAGCCTGAAGACTAGGGGAGCCCTAGCCTGAGCCTAGGGGAGCCTAAAGCCTAGGGGTGCCCTAGCCTGAAGGCTAGGGGAGCCCTAGCCTGAGCCTAGGGGAGCCTAAAGCCTAGGGGTGCCCTAGCCTGAAGGCTAGGGGAGCCCTAGCCTGAGCCTAGGGGAGCCTAAAGCCTAGGGGTGCCCTAGCCTGAAGGCTAGGGGAGCCCTAGCCTGAGCCTAGGGGAGCCTAAAGCCTAGGGGTGCCCTAGCCTGAAGGCTAGGGGAGCCCTAGCCTGAGCCTAGGGGAGCCTAAAACCTAGGGGTGCCCTAGCCTGAAGGCTAGGGGAGCCCTAGCCTGAGCCTAGGGGAGCCTAAAGCCTAGGGGTGCCCTAGCCTGAAGGCTAGGGGAGCCCTAGCCTGAGCCTAGGGGAGCCTAAAGCCTAGGGGTGCCCTAGCCTGAAGGCTAGGGGAGCCCTAGCCTGAGCCTAGGGGAGCCTAAAGCCTAGGGGTGCCCTAGCCTGAAGGCTAGGGGAGCCCTAGCCTGAGCCTAGGGGAGCCTAAAGCCTAGGGGTGCCCTAGCCTGAAGGCTAGGGGAGCCCTAGCCTGAGCCTAGGGGAGCCTAAAGCCTAGGGGTGCCCTAGCCTGAAGGCTAGGGGAGCCCTAGCCTGAGCCTAGGGGAGCCTAAAGCCTAGGGGTGCCCTAGCCTGAAGGCTAGGGGAGCCCTAGCCTGAGCCTAGGGGAGCCTAAAGCCTAGGGGTGCCCTAGCCTGAAGGCTAGGGGAGCCCTAGCCTGAGCCTAGGGGAGCCTAAAGCCTAGGGATGCCCTAGCCTGAAGGCTAGGGGAGCCCTAGCCTGAGCCAAGGGAGCCTAAAGCCTAGGGGTGCCCTAGCCTGAAGGCTAGGGGAGCCCTAGCCTGAGCCTAGGGGAGCCCTAGCCTAAAGCCTAGGGGTGCCCTAGCCTGAAGGCTAGGGGAGCCCTAGCCTGAGCCTAGGGGAGCCTAAAGCCTAGGGGTGCCCTACCCTGAAGGCTAGGGGAGCCCTAGCCTGAGCCTAGGGGAGCCTAAAGCCTAGGGGTGCCCTAGCCTGAAGGCTAGGGGAGCCCTAGCCTGAGCCTAGGGGAGCCCTAGCCTAAAGCCTAGGGGTGCCCTAGCCTGAAGGCTAGGGGAGCCCTAGCCTGAGCCTAGGGGAGCCTAAAGCCTAGGGGTGCCCTAGCCTGAAGGCTAGGGGAGCCCTAGCCTGAGCCTAGGGGAGCCCTAGCCTAAAGCCTAGGGGTGCCCTAGCCTGAAGGCTAGGGGAGCCCTAGCCTGAGCCTAGGGGAGCCCTAGCCTAAAGCCTAGGGGTGCCCTAGCCTGAAGGCTAGGGGAGCCCTAGCCTGAGCCTAGGGGAGCCCTAGCCTAAAGCCTAGGGGTGCCCTAGCCTGAAGGCTAGGGGAGCCCTAGCCTGAGCCTAGGGGAGCCTAAAGCCTAGGGGTGCCCTAGCCTGAAGGCTAGGGGAGCCCTAGCCTGAGCCTAGGGGAGCCCTAGCCTAAAGCCTAGGGGTGCCCTAGCCTGAAGGCTAGGGGAGCCCTAGCCTGAGCCTAGGGGAGCCTAAAGCCTAGGGGTGCCCTAGCCTGAAGGCTAGGGGAGCCCTAGCCTGAGCCTAGGGGAGCCCTAGCCTAAAGCCTAGGGGTGCCCTAGCCTGAAGGCTAGGGGAGCCCTAGCCTGAGCCTAGGGGAGCCTAAAGCCTAGGGGTGCCCTAGCCTGAAGGCTAGGGGAGCCCTAGCCTGAGCCTAGGGGAGCCCTAGCCTAAAGCCTAGGGGTGCCCTAGCCTGAAGGCTAGGGGAGCCCTAGCCTGAGCCTAGGGGAGCCTAAAGCCTAGGGGTGCCCTAGCCTGAAGGCTAGGGGAGCCCTAGCCTGAGCCTAGGGGAGCCCTAGCCTAAAGCCTAGGGGTGCCCTAGCCTGAAGGCTAGGGGAGCCCTAGCCTGAGCCTAGGGGAGCCTAAAGCCTAGGGGTGCCCTAGCCTGAAGGCTAGGGGAGCCCTAGCCTGAGCCTAGGGGAGCCCTAGCCTAAAGCCTAGGGGTGCCCTAGCCTGAAGGCTAGGGGAGCCCTAGCCTGAGCCTAGGGGAGCCTAAAGCCTAGGGGTGCCCTAGCCTGAAGGCTAGGGGAGCCCTAGCCTGAGCCTAGGGGAGCCCTAGCCTAAAGCCTAGGGGTGCCCTAGATGAAGGCTAGGGGAGCCCTAGCCTGAGCCTAGGGGAGCCTAAAGCCTAGGGGTGCCCTAGCCTGAAGGCTAGGGGAGCCCTAGCCTGAGCCTAGGGGAGCCCTAGCCTAAAGCCTAGGGGTGCCCTAGCCTGAAGGCTAGGGGAGCCCTAGCCTGAGCCTAGGGGAGCCTAAAACCTAGGGGTGCCCTAGCCTGAAGGCTAGGGGAGCCCTAGCCTGAGCCTAGGGGAGCCCTAGCCTAAAGCCTAGGGGTCCCCTAGCCTGTAGGCTAGGGGAGCCCTAGCCTGAGCCTAGGGGAGCCTAAAGCCTAGGGGTGCCCTAGCCAGAAGGCTAGGGGAGCCCTAGCCTGAGCCTAGGGGAGCCCTAGCCTAAAGCCTAGGGGTGCCCTAGCCTGAAGGCTAGGGGAGCCCTAGCCTGAGCCTAGGGGAGCCTAAAGCCTAGGTGTGCCCTAGCCTGAAGGCTAGGGGAGCCCTAGCCTGAGCCTAGGGGAGCCCTAGCCTAAAGCCTAGGGGTGCCCTAGCCTGAAGGCTAGGGGAGCCCTAGCCTGAGCCTAGGGGAGCCTAAAGCCTAGGGGTGCCCTAGCCTGAAGGCTAGGGGAGCCCTAGCCTGAGCCTAGGGGAGCCCTAGCCTAAAGCCTAGGGGTGCCCTAGCCTGAAGGCTAGGGGAGCCCTAGCCTGAGCCTAGGGGAGCCTAAAGCCTAGGGGTGCCCTAGCCTGAAGGCTAGGGGAGCCCTAGCCTGAGCCTAGGGGAGCCCTAGCCTAAAGCCTAGGGGTGCCCTAGCCTGAAGGCTAGGGGAGCCCTAGCCTGAGCCTAGGGGAGCCTAAAGCCTAGGGGTGCCCTAGCCTGAAGGCTAGGGGAGCCCTAGCCTGAGCCTAGGGGAGCCTAAAGCCTAGGGGTGCCCTAGCCTGAAGGCTAGGGGAGCCCTAGCCTGAGCCTAGGGGAGCCCTAGCCTAAAGCCTAGGGGTGCCCTAGCCTGAAGGCTAGGGGAGCCCTAGCCTGAGCCTAGGGGAGCCTAAAGCCTAGGGGTGCCCTAGCCTGAAGGCTAGGGGAGCCCTAGCCTGAGCCTAGGGGAGCCTAAAGCCTAGGGGTGCCCTAGCCTGAAGGCTAGGGGAGCCCTAGCCTGAGCCTAGGGGAGCCCTAGCCTAAAGCCTAGGGGTGCCCTAGCCTGAAGGCTAGGGGAGCCCTAGCCTGAGCCTAGGGGAGCCTAAAGCCTAGGGGTGCCCTAGCCTGAAGGCTAGGGGAGCCCTAGCCTGAGCCTAGGGGAGCCCTAGCCTAAAGCCTAGGGGTGCCCTAGCCTGAAGGCTAGGGGAGCCCTAGCCTGAGCCTAGGGGAGCCTAAAGCCTAGGGGTGCCCTAGCCTGAAGGCTAGGGGAGCCCTAGCCTGAGCCTAGGGGAGCCTAAAGCCTAGGGGTGCCCTAGCCTGAAGGCTAGGGGAGCCCTAGCCTGAGCCTAGGGGAGCCCTAGCCTAAAGCCTAGGGGTGCCCTAGCCTGAAGGCTAGGGGAGCCCTAGCCTGAGCCTAGGGGAGCCTAAAGCCTAGGGGTGCCCTAGCCTGAAGGCTAGGGGAGCCCTAGCCTGAGCCTAGGGGAGCCTAAAGCCTAGGGGTGCCCTAGCCTGAAGGCTAGGGGAGCCCTAGCCTGAGCCTAGGGGAGCCTAAAGCCTAGGGGTGCCCTAGCCTGAAGGCTAGGGGAGCCCTAGCCTGAGCCTAGGGGAGCCCTAGCCTAAAGCCTAGGGGTGCCCTAGCCTGAAGGCTAGGGGAGCCCTAGCCTGAGCCTAGGGGAGCCTAAAGCCTAGGGGTGCCCTAGCCTGAAGGCTAGGGGAGCCCTAGCCTTAGCCTAGGGGAGCCTAAAGCCTAGGGGTGCCCTAGCCTGAAGGCTAGGGGAGCCCTAGCCTTAGCCTAGGGGAGCCTAAAGCCTAGGGGTGCCCTAGACTGAAGGCTAGGGGAGCCCTAGCCTTAGCCTAGGGGAGCCTAAAGCCTAGGGGTGCCCTAGCCTGAAGGCTAGGGGAGCCCTAGCCTTAGCCTAGGGGAGCCCTAGCCTAAAGCCTAGGGGTGCCCTAGCCTGAAGGCTAGGGGAGCCCTAGCCTTAGCCTAGGGGAGCCTAAAGCCTAGGGGTGCCCGAGCCTGAAGGCTAGGGGAGCCCTAGCCTTAGCCTAGGGGAGCCCTAGCCTAAAGCCTAGGGGTGACCTAGCCTGAAGGCTAGGGGAGCCCTAGCCTGAGCCTAGGGGAGCCTAAAGCCTAGGGGTGCCCTAGCCTGAAGGCTAGGGGAGCCCTAGCCTGAGCCTAGGGGAGCCCTAGCCTAAAGCCTAGGGGTGCCCTAGCCTGAAGGCTAGGGGAGCCCTAGCCTGAGCCTAGGGGAGCCTAAAGCCTAGGGGTGCCCTAGCCTGAAGGCTAGGGGAGCCCTAGCCTGAGCCTAGGGGAGCCCTAGCCTAAAGCCTAGGGGTGCCCTAGCCTGAAGGCTAGGGGAGCCCTAGCCTGAGCCTAGGGGAGCCTAAAGCCTAGGGGTGCCCTAGCCTGAAGGCTAGGGGAGCCCTAGCCTGAGCCTAGGGGAGCCCTAGCCTAAAGCCTAGGGGTGCCCTAGCCTGAAGGCTAGGGGAGCCCTAGCCTGAGCCTAGGGGAGCCTAAAGCCTAGGGGTGCCCTAGCCTGAAGGCTAGGGGAGCCCTAGCCTGAGCCTAGGGGAGCCCTAGCCTAAAGCCTAGGGGTGCCCTAGCCTGAAGGCTAGGGGAGCCCTAGCCTGAGCCTAGGGGAGCCTAAAGCCTAGGGGTGCCCTAGCCTGAAGGCTAGGGGAGCCCTAGCCGGAGCCTAGGGGAGCCCTAGCCTAAAGCCTAGGGGTGCCCTAGCCTGAAGGCTAGGGGAGCCCTAGCCGGAGCCTAGGGGAGCCTGAAGCCTAGGGGTGCCCTAGCCTGAAGGTTAGGGGAGCCCTAGCCGGAGCCTAGGGGAGCCTGAAGCCTAGGGGTGCCCTAGCCTGAAGGCTAGGGGAGCCCTAGCCGGAGCCTAGGGGAGCCTGAAGCCTAGGGGTGCCCTAGCCTGAAGGCTAGGGGAGCCCTAGCCGGAGCCTAGGGGAGCCTGAAGCCTAGGGGTGCCCTAGCCTGAAGGCTAGGGGAGCCCTAGCCGGAGCCTAGGGGAGCCTGAAGCCTAGGGGTGCCCTAGCCTGAAGGCTAGGGGAGCCCTAGCCGGAGCCTAGGGGAGCCTGAAGCCTAGGGGTGCCCTAGCCTGAAGGCTAGGGGAGCCCTAGCCGGAGCCTAGGGGAGCCTGAAGCCTAGGGGTGCCCTAGCCTGAAGGCTAGGGGAGCCCTAGCCGGAGCCTAGGGGAGCCTGAAGCCTAGGGGTGCCCTAGCCTGAAGGCTAGGGGAGCCCTAGCCGGAGCCTAGGGGAGCCTGAAGCCTAGGTGTGCCCTAGCCTGAAGGCTAGGGGAGCCCTAGCCGGAGCCTAGGGGAGCCTGAAGCCTAGGGGTGCCCTAGCCTGAAGGCTAGGGGAGCCCTAGCCGGAGCCTAGGGGAGCCTGAAGCCTAGGGGTGCCCTAGCCTGAAGGCTAGGGGAGCCCTAGCCGGAGCCTAGGGGAGCCTGAAGCCTAGGGGTGCCCTAGCCTGAAGGCTAGGGGAGCCCTAGCCGGAGCCTAGGGGAGCCTGAAGCCTAGGGGTGCCCTAGCCTGAAGGCTAGGGGAGCCCTAGCCGGAGCCTAGGGGAGCCTGAAGCCTAGGGGTGCCCTAGCCTGAAGGCTAGGGGAGCCCTAGCCGGAGCCTAGGGGAGCCTGAAGCCTAGGGGTGCCCTAGCCTGAAGGCTAGGGGAGCCCTAGCCGGAGCCTAGGGGAGCCTGAAGCCTAGGGGTGCCCTAGCCTGAAGGCTAGGGGAGCCCTAGCCGGAGCCTAGGGGAGCCTGAAGCCTAGGGGTGCCCTAGCCTGAAGGCTAGGGGAGCCCTAGCCGGAGCCTAGGGGAGCCTGAAGCCTAGGGGTGCCCTAGCCTGAAGGCTAGGGGAGCCCTAGCCGGAGCCTAGGGGAGCCTGAAGCCTAGGGGTGCCCTAGCCTGAAGGCTAGGGGAGCCCTAGCCGGAGCCTAGGGGAGCCTGAAGCCTAGGGGTGCCCTAGCCTGAAGGCTAGGGGAGCCCTAGCCGGAGCCTAGGGGAGCCTGAAGCCTAGGGGTGCCCTAGCCTGAAGGCTAGGGGAGCCCTAGCCGGAGCCTAGGGGAGCCTGAAGCCTAGGGGTGCCCTAGCCTGAAGGCTAGGGGAGCCCTAGCCGGAGCCTAGGGGAGCCTGAAGCCTAGGGGTGCCCTAGCCTGAAGGCTAGGGGAGCCCTAGCCGGAGCCTAGGGGAGCCTGAAGGCTAGGGGAGCCCTAGCCTGAGCCTAGGGGAGCCTAAAGCCTAGGGGTGCCCTAGCCTGAGCCTAGGGGAGCCTAAAGCCTAGGGGTGCCCTAGCCTGAGCCTAGGGGAGCCTAAAGCCTAGGGGTGCCCTAGCCTGAGCCTAGGGGAGCCTAAAGCCTAGGGGTGCCCTAGCCTGAAGGCTAGGGGAGCCCTAGCCTGAGCCTAGGGGAGCCTAAAGCCTAGGGGTGCCCTAGCCTGAAGGCTAGGGGAGCCCTAGCCTGAGCCTAGGGGAGCCTAAAGCCTAGGGGTGCCCTAGCCTGAAGGCTAGGGGAGCCCTAGCCTGAGCCTAGGGGAGCCTAAAGCCTAGGGGTGCCCTAGCCTGACGGCTAGGGGAGCCCTAGCCTGAGCCTAGGGGAGCCTAAAGCCTAGGGGTGCCCTAGCCTGAAGGCTAGGGGAGCCCTAGCCTGAGCCTAGGGGAGCCTAAAGCCTAGGGGTGCCCTAGCCTGAAGGCTAGGGGAGCCCTAGCCTGAGCCTAGGGGAGCCTAAAGCCTAGGGGTGCCCTAGCCTGAAGGCTAGGGGAGCCCTAGCCTGAGCCTAGGGGAGCCTAAAGCCTAGGGGTGCCCTAGCCTGAAGGCTAGGGGAGCCCTAGCCTGAGCCTTGGGGAGCCTAAAGCCTAGGGGTGCCCTAGCCTGAAGGCTAGGGGAGCCCTAGCCTGAGCCTAGGGGAGCCTAAAGCCTAGGGGTGCCCTAGCCTGAAGGCTAGGGGAGCCCTAGCCTGAGCATAGGGGAGCCTAAAGCCTAGGGGTGCCCTAGCCTGAAGGCTAGGGGAGCCCTAGCCTGAGCCTAGGGGAGCCTAAAGCCTAGGGGTGCCCTAGCCTGAAGGCTAGGGGAGCCCTAGCCTGAGCCTAGGGGAGCCTAAAGCCTAGGGGTGCCCTAGCCTGAAGGCTAGGGGAGCCCTAGCCTGAGCCTAGGGGAGCCTAAAGCCTAGGGGTGCCCTAGCCTGAAGGCTAGGGGAGCCCTAGCCTGAGCCTAGGGGAGCCTAAAGCCTAGGGGTGCCCTAGCCTGAAGGCTAGGGGAGCCCTAGCCTGAGCCTAGGGGAGCCTAAAGCCTAGGGGTGCCCTAGCCTGAAGGCTAGGGGAGCCCTAGCCTGAGCCTAGGGGAGCCCTAGCCTAAAGCCTAGGGGTGCCCTAGCCTGAAGGCTAGGGGAGCCCTAGCCTGAGCCTAGGGGAGCCTAAAGCCTAGGGGTGCCCTAGCCTGAAGGCTAGGGGAGCCCTAGCCTGAGCCTAGGGGAGCCTAAAGCCTAGGGGTGCCCTAGCCTGAAGGCTAGGGGAGCCCTAGCCTGAGCCTAGGGGAGCCCTAGCCTAAAGCCTAGGGGTGCCCTAGCCTGAAGGCTAGGGGAGCCCTAGCCTGAGCCTAGGGGAGCCTAAAGCCTAGGGGTGCCCTAGCCTGAAGGCTAGGGGAGCCCTAGCCTGAGCCTAGGGGAGCCCTAGCCTAAAGCCTAGGGGTGCCCTAGCCTGAAGGCTAGGGGAGCCCTAGCCTGAGCCTAGGGGAGCCCTAGCCTAAAGCCTAGGGGTGCCCTAGCCTGAAGGCTAGGGGAGCCCTAGCCTGAGCCTAGGGGAGCCTAAAGCCTAGGGGTGCCCTAGCCTGAAGGCTAGGGGAGCCCTAGCCTGAGCCTAGGGGAGCCCTAGCCTAAAGCCTAGGGGTGCCCTAGCCTGAAGGCTAGGGGAGCCCTAGCCTGAGCCTAGGGGAGCCTAAAGCCTAGGGGTGCCCTAGCCTGAAGGCTAGGGGAGCCCTAGCCTGAGCCTAGGGGAGCCCTAGCCTAAAGCCTAGGGGTGCCCTAGCCTGAAGGCTAGGGGAGCCCTAGCCTGAGCCTAGGGGAGCCTAAAGCCTAGGGGTGCCCTAGCCTGAAGGCTAGGGGAGCCCTAGCCTGAGCCTAGGGGAGCCCTAGCCTAAAGCCTAGGGGTGCCCTAGCCTGAAGGCTAGGGGAGCCCTAGCCTGAGCCTAGGGGAGCCTAAAGCCTAGGGGTGCCCTAGCCTGAAGGCTAGGGGAGCCCTAGCCTGAGCCTAGGGGAGCCTAAAGCCTAGGGGTGCCCTAGCCTGAAGGCTAGGGGAGCCCTAGCCTGAGCCTAGGGGAGCCCTAGCCTAAAGCCTAGGGGTGCCCTAGCCTGAAGGCTAGGGGAGCCCTAGCCTGAGCCTAGGGGAGCCTAAAGCCTAGGGGTGCCCTAGCCTGAAGGCTAGGGGAGCCCTAGCCTGAGCCTAGGGGAGCCCTAGCCTAAAGCCTAGGGGTGCCCTAGCCTGAAGGCTAGGGGAGCCCTAGCCTGAGCCTAGGGGAGCCTAAAGCCTAGGGGTGCCCTAGCCTGAAGGCTAGGGGAGCCCTAGCCTGAGCCTAGGGGAGCCTAAAGCCTAGGGGTGCCCTAGCCTGAAGGCTAGGGGAGCCCTAGCCTGAGCCTAGGGGAGCCCTAGCCTAAAGCCTAGGGGTGCCCTAGCCTGAAGGCTAGGGGAGCCCTAGCCTGAGCCTAGGGGAGTCTAAAGCCTAGGGGTGCCCTAGCCTGAAGGCTAGGGGAGCCCTAGCCTGAGCCTAGGGGAGCCCTAGCCTAAAGCCTAGGGGTGCCCTAGCCTGAAGGCTAGGGGAGCCCTAGCCTGAGCCTAGGGGAGCCTAAAACCTAGGGGTGCCCTAGCCTGAAGGCTAGGGGAGCCCTAGCCTGAGCCTAGGGGAGCCCTAGCCTAAAGCCTAGGGGTGCCCTAGCCTGAAGGCTAGGGGAGCCCTAGCCTGAGCCTAGGGGAGCCTAAAGCCTAGGGGTGCCCTAGCCAGAAGGCTAGGGGAGCCCTAGCCTGAGCCTAGGGGAGCCCTAGCCTAAAGCCTAGGGGTGCCCTAGCCTGAAGGCTAGGGGAGCCCTAGCCTGAGCCTAGGGGAGCCTAAAGCCTAGGTGTGCCCTAGCCTGAAGGCTAGGGGAGCCCTAGCCTGAGCCTAGGGGAGCCCTAGCCTAAAGCCTAGGGGTGCCCTAGCCTGAAGGCTAGGGGAGCCCTAGCCTGAGCCTAGGGGAGCCTAAAGCCTAGGGGTGCCCTGGCCTGAAGGCTAGGGGAGCCCTAGCCTGAGCCTAGGGGAGCCCTAGCCTAAAGCCTAGGGGTGCCCTAGCCTGAAGGCTAGGGGAGCCCTAGCCTGAGCCTAGGGGAGCCTAAAGCCTAGGGGTGCCCTAGCCTGAAGGCTAGGGGAGCCCTAGCCTGAGCCTAGGGGAGCCCTAGCCTAAAGCCTAGGGGTGCCCTAGCCTGAAGGCTAGGGGAGCCCTAGCCTGAGCCTAGGGGAGCCTAAAGCCTAGGGGTGCCCTAGCCTGAAGGCTAGGGGAGCCCTAGCCTGAGCCTAGGGGAGCCCTAGCCTAAAGCCTAGGGGTGCCCTAGCCTGAAGGCTAGGGGAGCCCTAGCCTGAGCCTAGGGGAGCCTAAAGCCTAGGGGTGCCCTAGCCTGAAGGCTAGGGGAGCCCTAGCCTGAGCCTAGGGGAGCCTAAAGCCTAGGGGTGCCCTAGCCTGAAGGCTAGGGGAGCCCTAGCCTGAGCCTAGGGGAGCCTAAAGCCTAGGGGTGCCCTAGCCTGAAGGCTAGGGGAGCCCTAGCCTGAGCCTAGGGGAGCCCTAGCCTAAAGCCTAGGGGTGCCCTAGCCTGAAGGCTAGGGGAGCCCTAGCCTGAGCCTAGGGGAGCCTAAAGCCTAGGGGTGCCCTAGCCTGAAGGCTAGGGGAGCCCTAGCCTGAGCCTAGGGGAGCCTAAAGCCTAGGGGTGCCCTAGCCTGAAGGCTAGGGGAGCCCTAGCCTGAGCCTAGGGAGCCGTAGCCTAAAGCCTAGGGGTGCCCTAGCCTGAAGGCTAGGGGAGCCCTAGCCTGAGCCTAGGGGAGCCTAAAGCCTAGGGGTGCCCTAGCCTGAAGGCTAGGGGAGCCCTAGCCTGAGCCTAGGGGAGCCTAAAGCCTAGGGGTGCCCTAGCCTGAAGGCTAGGGGAGCCCTAGCCTGAGCCTAGGGGAGCCCTAGCCTAAAGCCTAGGGGTGCCCTAGCCTGAAGGCTAGGGGAGCCCTAGCCTGAGCCTAGGGGAGCCTAAAGCCTAGGGGTGCCCTAGCCTGAAGGCTAGGGGAGCCCTAGCCTGAGCCTAGGGGAGCCCTAGCCTAAAGCCTAGGGGTGCCCTAGCCTGAAGGCTAGGGGAGCCCTAGCCTGAGCCTAGGGGAGCCTAAAGCCTAGGGGTGCCCTAGCCTGAAGGCTAGGGGAGCCCTAGCCTTAGCCTAGGGGAGCCTAAAGCCTAGGGGTGCCCTAGCCTGAAGGCTAGGGGAGCCCTAGCCTTAGCCTAGGGGAGCCTAAAGCCTAGGGGTGCCCTAGCCTGAAGGCTAGGGGAGCCCTAGCCTTAGCCTAGGGGAGCCTAAAGCCTAGGGGTGCCCTAGCCTGAAGGCTAGGGGAGCCCTAGCCTTAGCCTAGGGGAGCCTAAAGCCTAGGGGTGCCCTAGCCTGAAGGCTAGGGGAGCCCTAGCCTTAGCCTAGGGGAGCCTAAAGCCTAGGGGTGCCCTAGCCTGGAGGCTAGGGGAGCCCTAGCCTTAGCCTAGGGGAGCCCTAGCCTAAAGCCTAGGGGTGCCCTAGCCTGAAGGCTAGGGGAGCCCTAGCCTTAGCCTAGGGGAGCCTAAAGCCTAGGGGTGCCCGAGCCTGAAGGCTAGGGGAGCCCTAGCCTTAGCCTAGGGGAGCCTAAAGCCTAGGGGTGCCCGAGCCTGAAGGCTAGGGGAGCCCTAGCCTTAGCCTAGGGGAGCCCTAGCCTAAAGCCTAGGGGTGCCCTAGCCTGAAGGCTAGAGGAGCCCTAGCCTTAGCCTAGGGGAGCCTAAAGCCTAGGGGTGCCCGAGCCTGAAGGCTAGGGGAGCCCTAGCCTTAGCCTAGGGGTGCCCTAGCCTAAAGCCTAGGGGTGCCCTAGCCTGAAGGCTAGCGGAGCCCTAGCCTTAGCCTAGGGGAGCCTAAAGCCTAGGGGTGCCCGAGCCTGAAGGCTAGGGGAGCCCTAGCCTTAGCCTAGGGGAGCCCTAGCCTAAAGCCTCGGGGTGCCCTAGCCTGAAGGCTAGGGGAGCCCTAGCCTTAGCCTAGGGGAGCCTAAAGCCTAGGGGTGCCCGAGCCTGAAGGCTAGGGGAGCCCTAGCCTTAGCCTAGGGGAGCCCTAGCCTAAAGCCTAGGGGTGCCCTAGCCTGAAGGCTAGGGGAGCCCTAGCCTTAGCCTAGGGGAGCCTAAAGCCTAGGGGTGCCCGAGCCTGAAGGCTAGGGGAGCCCTAGCCTTAGCCTAGGGGAGCCCTAGCCTAAAGCCTAGGGGTGCCCTAGCCTGAAGGCTAGGGGAGCCCTAGCCTTAGCCTAGGGGAGCCTAAAGCCTAGGGGTGCCCGAGCCTGAAGGCTAGGGGAGCCCTAGCCTTAGCCTAGGGGAGCCCTAGCCTAAAGCCTAGGGGTGCCCTAGCCTGAAGGCTAGAGGGAGCCCTAGCCTTAGCCTAGGGGAGCCTAAAGCCTAGGGGTGCCCGAGCCTGAAGGCTAGGGAGCCCTAGCCTTAGCCTAGGGGAGCCCTAGCCTAAAGCCTAGGGGTGCCCGAGCCTGAAGGCTAGGGGAGCCCTAGCCTTAGCCTAGGGGAGCCTACCTAAAGCCTAGGGGTGCCCTAGCCTGAAGGCTAGGGAGCCCTAGCCTTAGCCTAGGGGAGCCTAAAGCCTAGGGTGCCCGAGCCTGAAGGCTAGGGGAGCCCTAGCCTTAGCCTAGGGGAGCCCTAGCCTAAAGCCTAGGGGTGCCCTAGCCTGAAGGCTAGGGGAGCCCTAGCCTTAGCCTAGGGGAGCCTAAAGCCTAGGGGTGCCCGAGCCTGAAGGCTAGGGGAGCCCTAGCCTTAGCCTAGGGGAGCCCTAGCCTAAAGCCTAGGGGTGCCCTAGCCTGAAGGCTAGGGGAGCCCTAGCCTTAGCCTAGGGGAGCCTAAAGCCTAGGGGTGCCCGAGCCTGAAGGCTAGGGGAGCCCTAGCCTTAGCCTAGGGGAGCCCTAGCCTAAAGCCTAGGGGTGCCCTAGCCTGAAGGCTAGGGGAGCCCTAGCCTTAGCCTAGGGGAGCCTAAAGCCTAGGGGTGCCCGAGCCTGAAGGCTAGGGGAGCCCTAGCCTTAGCCTAGGGGAGCCCTAGCCTAAAGCCTAGGGGTGCCCTAGCCTGAAGGCTAGGGGAGCCCTAGCCTTAGCCTAGGGGAGCCTAAAGCCTAGGGGTGCCCGAGCCTGAAGGCTAGGGGAGCCCTAGCCTTAGCCTAGGGGAGCCCTAGCCTAAAGCCTAGGGGTGCCCTAGCCTGAAGGCTAGGGGAGCCCTAGCCTTAAGCCTAGGGGAGCCTAAAGCCTAGGGGTGCCCGAGCCTGAAGGCTAGGGGAGCCCTAGCCTTAGCCTAGGGGAGCCCTAGCCTAAAGCCTAGGGGTGCCCTAGCCTGAAGGCTAGGGGAGCCCTAGCCTTAGCCTAGGGGAGCCCTAGCCTAAAGCCTAGGGGTGCCCTAGCCTGAAGGCTAGGGGAGCCCTAGCCTTAGCCTAGGGGAGCCTAAAGCCTAGGGGTGCCCGAGCCTGAAGGCTAGGGGAGCCCTAGCCTTAGCCTAGGGGAGCCCTAGCCTAAAGCCTAGGGGTGCCCTAGCCTGAAGGCTAGGGGAGCCCTAGCCTTAGCCTAGGGGAGCCTAAAGCCTAGGGGTGCCCGAGCCTGAAGGCTAGGGGAGCCCTAGCCTTAGCCTAGGGGAGCCCTAGCCTAAAGCCTAGGGGTGCCCTAGCCTGAAGGCTAGGGGAGCCTAGCCTTAGCCTAGGGGAGCCCTAGCCTAAAGCCTAGGGGTGCCCTAGCCTGAAGGCTAGGGGAGCCCTAGCCTTAGCCTAGGGGAGCCTAAAGCCTAGGGGTGCCCGAGCCTGAAGGCTAGGGGAGCCCTAGCCTTAGCCTAGGGGAGCCCTAGCCTAAAGCCTAGGGGTGCCCTAGCCTGAAGGCTAGGGGAGCCCTAGCCTTAGCCTAGGGGAGCCTAAAGCCTAGGGGTGCCCGAGCCTGAAGGCTAGGGGAGCCCTAGCCTTAGCCTAGGGGAGCCCTAGCCTAAAGCCTAGGGGTGCCCTAGCCTGAAGGCTAGGGGAGCCCTAGCCTTAGCCTAGGGGAGCCTAAAGCCTAGGGGTGCCCGAGCCTGAAGGCTAGGGGAGCCCTAGCCTTAGCCTAGGGGAGCCCTAGCCTAAAGCCTAGGGTGCCCTAGCCTGAAGGCTAGGGGAGCCCTAGCCTTAGCCTAGGGGAGCCTAAAGCCTAGGGTTGCCCGAGCCTGAAGGCTAGGGGAGCCCTAGCCTTAGCCTAGGGGAGCCCTAGCCTAAAGCCTAGGGGTGCCCTAGCCTGAAGGCTAGGGGAGCCCTAGCCTTAGCCTAGGGGAGCCTAAAGCCTAGGGGTGCCCGAGCCTGAAGCTAGGGGAAGCCCTAGCCTTAGCCTAGGGGAGCCCTAGCCTAAAGCCTAGGGGTGCCCAAGCCTGAAGGCTAGGGGAGCCCTAGCCTTAGCCTAGGGGAGCTAAAGCCTAGGGGGTGCCCTAGCCTTAGCCTAGGGGAGCCTAAAGCCTAGGGGTCAGCCTGAAGGCTAGGGGAGCCCTAGCCTTAGCCTAGGGGAGCCTAAAGCCTAGGGGTGCCCGAGCCTG